>NC_088869.1:57359474-57363090 GCF_032884065.1 Artemia franciscana | reverse complement strand
AGGGGATTCACACCCCAATGCTCTGACTACTTTCAACTACACCTTTAGGAGTGAAAAAAAAAAATTAAATACATTTTTTCACATATGTCAAATATGACAGTTGACTCAGGAGTTTAGGGTCAGGGATTCAACACTGTGGTGCCACAAATGGAAAGACCTTTGCTGTCATAAGCATTGTTAATCCTAGCGCACACCCATACTCAAATATAACATTCTGTAAAGTCATAAATATCTTAAACAGCAAAAATAAAAGACTTTTTTTTTATTTTTGATAAATATTATTGGAAAAAGGACACTACAAGGCAAATATCAGGCTCGTCAGCATGCTAAATTTGATGTGACAATGATAAAATTTGTTAAATCTTTTCTGGGATCAAATGTGTTAACTATAGATAACACAGACATTGCAATTTCTATTTCTCCATCCATCTGTTTGATTGAGATTCTGAGACTATGACCCTAGGTCAAAAACTTTGCTCAATCCAAATTTATAAGGTTTGAAAGATATGCCAATACATATCCTTAATTTTGAAGAAGAAAAAAGTGATATGGCTCAGAATTCTACTCATAACAGGAATTGCATTTTCAGAACTAAAGGCAGAGAAAAAGCAACTGGTAACTAAAACTTAAGATAAAATGTTGTTTTGTCAAAATTTCAATTTTGACAAACCTGTTAAACTTGTCAAACCTGTCAGATCGGCGAATTTTATGGCTCTGTAGAGGGAAAAGGAGTGGAGGTGTGTACTCTAGAACTCCTTCCCAGGATATACTTTAGCCTTTAGAACCACCCCTGAAAGTTTCATTTTCCTAACCTTACCCCTTTCTGAGATAACAAGAAGTCACTCAACTAGAATATTAACAATCACTTTATTAAACAACTATCAAAAAACTGCTGATCAGCTATTACTCTGCTTAGAGATAATCGTTTAGCAGGGCATGAGAAATTTTGTGTTTTCTCTTTGTTTGAAACAGCTTAATTTTTTTGCTTCAAGAATAACAGAACAAGAAGTCAATGATCATTGTATTTAGCAGTTATCATACAATTAAAGCTCTATGATCATTGAGCAAGGTGAAGATCTACATCTTTAATAATAATCATCTAAAAGCTGCTGATCACAAATAATTTTTTTTTTTAACTGAGATATTCTTAGCCACTTACATTGGAAGTCTTTTGTCACACATTTTTGGAATTTGAAATCTCTCTGGAAACAGATCTTTCTTCCTTATGCTCTGGTTTTCCTTATGGTTTGGGTATGGATCGCCACTATCTTTCTTTAGTTTCTTCTGAAAAACCTCAGATAAATGCTGCAATTTCGTAGAATTTTTTCGTGGGGTTTTTGACGTCATAACCCTGCGATAATTACAGATGAAATTCTAGTCCGGACTGAGAATTCTTCGAAGAATTCCAGACGGATGCGAAATTAATTCTGCATACTTGAGATTTCGGACACGCTCTTAGAAACAAATTTGGGCTATATATTTGCACATTAGGGGGGTGGGGGTAAAGCATAACATATATTAAACACGTAAACTAACCATTGCTGTATTTAATATATGCTATACTTTACCCCCCCCCCTAATGTGCAAATATATAATAACTCCATAACGGTGAGTTTGCGGTAGTTTTGTAAGAGAGAAAAGATGTTCAAAAAGTTAAAATGCATCTATTAACAATAGTTTCATGACCCAAAACAATTGTTCAGGTAATACCAACATTGACCTTGCTATATTTTTAGCAAGCAGCACTAAATGGCAATTTGAATTATTGCAATTATACGTCAATTATTGTATTGACTTGGTGTATTGGTGAGAAGTTTACTTCCTGCAAAATGTAAATAGGAAGTTGCCAACTTCGGCGATCAGTTCAAATATTTACATATTTTTAAAAACAATTCCATGTCAAGGTTCCATGGTGTAATGGTTAGCACTCAGGACTCTGAATCCTGCGATCCGAGTTCAAATCTCGGTGGAACCTTTTTTTTAGCTTACAAACCATATTGTCAATTCGTGCTTTTTCTTTTTTTAAACAGTTCATGAAGCAAATCGTGAGAATTCCCCTGGGGGGGGGGGGGGGAATGCTCTTTTGGGCTAAATGATCGTGTAGCAAAATATGGTGACATGTCTCATGTTGTTGTTAAATGTATTGATGGTTTTATGGACCATCCATCTTTTACTTGTCCTACTAAACGTAAAAAACGATCGAGAGGACATAGGAAAAATAATAGAAAAAATGAATTAGATGTACATATGCTTTCTATAGATCTATGCCAGCTACTTGAATCTAGGGGTATGATTTCTGTAATAAAATGTCTAAATAATTTATCCAAGAGGAATTTAATCAAACTTTTCTGGATTGTTAAGAATAATACAGCTCTTGATTATAATTTTAAAGTAATATGTGATACAATTTGCATTCTAACTAAAACGAAATTTATTTTAAAAAAGAAAAAGTTCGATAAGATTAGTAATAAGGATAACAGATTATATTTACCTATTAATTTTACTTGTAAGCAGATTGAAGATATTAATTTACCAGAAATTTTAAATCAGCGGCATGTGAAACAGGCCCTTCCTAGTAATTTGAATTATAATGATAGTCCAGTTTTAACTTATAAATTTTCAAAAACTATTGGGCAAATTATTTTTAATTATAATTTAATACTAAAAAGACTAGATAGTGATATAAATTGGAAACCGGTTTGTAATTGTAAGCAACTTGGCCCATTTGTAAATCCTACTTACAAACATGTTATAACAGGGGACTTGTCAATAATAAAGCAAGATGATCTTCAAATTATAATGAATAAAGGGGCTAATTTCCGTCTTTCTCATCATCTGAAACCATCGAGTGTTCTTGATGGCTTGGAAAATGATTTTGATTTATTTATTGATAAGTGGTGTAAGAAAGAGAATAAAAATAAAGAGAGTTTTCAAAGTTGGAAGAATTTAATTATTAGTAGAATAAGAAATAAAATATGTTCTAACTTAAAAAATAGTAACACTAAATCATTATTTTATAATGCGAAGATTAAATAAGCAATTGCTAATCTAAAGAATGAATTTGTAATTGTGCCAGTTGATAAAGCTAATAATAATTTTGCCATAATTTGTCAAAAGCTGTATTGTGATATCTTAAAAAGGGAGTTATGCACAACTAATGTTTACGAAAAGGTAAATATAGAGGATAAGAATATAAGTGAAAAGACTGAAGAAATACTTTTTAAAAATTTTAATATTAAAATAAATGACAATGATAAAAAGTTCCCTTTCCTATATTGGACTGTAAAATTTCATAAGAATCCCCCTAAACCACGGTTTATTGCTGGAGCAGCTAAATGTCCAACCCGCATTGCTGCTATTGACCATTCTTTAATTTTAAAGGAAATTGTAAATAAACTTAAAACCTATTGTTCTGGTATTAAAAAATTTTCGAATTTTAATCCATATTGGAGTGTTAATAATTCACTGCAGGTGATAGATTTTTTAACAATGGTTTCAGCTAAAAGAATTGAGTCTTTCGATTTTGCGACAATGTATACTAATTTATCACTTAATGTAGTGTTTGATAATTTAAAAACTGTTATCAAGAAATCTTTCCTCTTATCTAGTAAAAGGT